>NC_056437.1:8439634-8479634 GCF_018296145.1 Oncorhynchus tshawytscha
TACTTATTAATCACGTTTGTGGACATGGATTTAGGAATCAGTAATCAACACAAATTCAGAAAGTTAACAGATTTACATCTCTCATGCCTAGCTTGTTTCTGTTTGGGACTAGCGAACTAGATCCATGAAATCAATTTATTGATCCGCATGCGCTTGCAGCAAAAAAATATCTAACATTCTTGAAACCAGATCGTACCCCCTACTTTAAACACTGCGGATAAATGAAATATATACACTGAACAAAAATATAAAACGCAATATGTAAAGTGTTGGTCCCATGTTTCATGATCTGAAATAAAATCCCAGAAATGTTCCTGATGTACAAAAAGCTTATTCCTCTCAAATTCTGTGATTTTTAATTTTTTTTTTTACATCCCTGTTAGTGAGCATTTCTCCTTTGCCTAGAAGATCCACCCACCTGACAGGTGTGGCCTATCAAGAAGTTGATTAAACAGCATGATCATTACACAGGTGCACCTTGTGCTGGGGGCAATAAAAGGCCACTAAAAATGTACAGTTTTGGCAGACAACACAATGCCACAGATGTCTCAAGTCAAGGAGCGTGCAATTGGCAAGCTGACTGCAGAAATGTCCACCAGAGATGTAGCCAGAGATTTTAATGTTAATTTCTCTACCATAAGCCACCAACGTAGTTTAAGAGAATTTGGCAGTACGTCTAACTGGCCTCACAACTGTAACCGCGTCAACCCAGGACCTCCACATCCGGCTTCTTCGCCTGCAGGATCGTCAGACCAGCCACCCAGACTGCTGATGAAAAACTGTCAGAAATGCTCTCAGGGAAGCGCATCTGATTTCTTGTCGTCCTCACCAGGGTGTTGACCTGACTGCAGTTTGGCGTTGTAACCCGACGTCAGTGGGAAAACGTTGACCTTTGATGGCCACTGGCATGCTGGAGAAGTGTACTCTTCCAGCTTCAACCAATGGTGTTACGTGGGTAAGCGGTTTGCCGATGTCAACGTTGTGAACAGAGTGCCTCATGGTGGCGGTGGGGTTATGGTATGGGGCAGGCATAAACTACGAACAACACACACAATTGCATTTTATTGATGGCGATTTGAATGCAGAGAGATACCGTGACGAGATCTTGAGGCCCATTGTCGTGCCATTCATCCACGCCACCATCACCTCATGTTTCAGCATGATAATGCACAGCCCCATGTTGCAAGGATCTGTATACAACTCCTATAAGCTGAAAATGTCCCAGTTCTTCCATGGCCTGCATACCCACTAGACATTTCACCCATTGAGCATGTTCGGGATGCTCTGGAATGACATGTATGAGAGCGTCATCCAGTTCCCGCCAATATCCAGCAACTTCGCACAGCCATTGAAGAGGAGTGGGACAACATTCCACAATCAACAGCCTGATCAACTTTATGCGAAGGAGATGTGTCACCCTGCATGAGGCAAATGGTGGTCACACCAGATACTGACTGGTTTTCTGATCCATGCCCCTACCTTTTTGCTATGGTATCTGTGAACAACAGATGTATATCTATATTCCCAGTCATGTGAAATCCTTAGTTCATGACCCAATTCATTTAATTACTTCCTTATATGAACTAACGCATTAAAATTGTGTTTGTATTTCTGTTCTGTAGCTAGATCCCTTTGGACAAGATTTCACTTGACATCAAAAGAAGACATCTAGCATTCCCACATCCAAATCATGGTAATAATAATAATAATAATAATAATAATAACAATAATAAAGTAATGAGTGAAATGTTTATTAACATTAATACATTTTTTGTTGTTGATCGTTTGTCTGATTGTATGCATTGCTTTTTTTCCCCCGAGTATGTGTGTATAACACATGGGGTGGGGGGGTGAATTAATTAATTGTATTATGCATTGTGATGAAATTGTACTTACATATGCTATACAATACATTTACAGTGTATTCACATAGTATTCAGACCCCTGGACCCCCCCCCCCTCATTTTGTTACGTTGCAGCCTTTTTCCAAAATGCTTTTTTTTTTTTTTAATCCTCAATCTACACACAATACCCCATAATGACATCACAATACCCCATAATGACATCACAATACCCCATAATGACATCACAATACCCCATAATGACATCACAATACCCCATAATGACAAAGTGAAAACATGTTTACAATTTTTTTTAAATGTATTAAAATACATAACAGAAATACCTTATTTACATAAGTATTCAGACTCTTTGCTATGAGACTCGAAATTGAGCTCAGGTGCATCCTGCTTCCATTCATCATCCTTGAGATGTTTCTACAACTTCATTGGAGTCCACCTGTGGTAAATTCAACTGATAGGACATGATTTGGAAAGGCTGTCTATGTAGGATCCCACAGTTGACAGTGCATGTCAGAGCAAAAAACCAAGCTGAGGTCAAAGGAATTGTCCGTAGAGCCCCGAGACAGGATTGTGTCGAGGCACAGATCTGAGGAGCAGTACAAAAACATTTCTGCAGCATTGAAGATTCAAGAACACAGTGGCCTCCATCATTCTGAAATGGAAGTTTGGAACCACCATGAATGGTCCTGTAACTGGCCGCCCAGCCAAACAGAGTTATCGGGGGAGAAGGGCCTTGGTCAGGGAGGTGACCAAGAACCCGATGGTCACTGACAGAGCTCCAGAGTTTCTCTATGGAGATGGGAGAACCTCCCAGAAGGACAACCATCTCTGCAGCAGTCCACCAATCACCAATCTGATCACCAATCAGACCTTTATGGTAGAGTGTACAGACGGTAGCTGCTCCTCAGGAAAAGGCACGACAGCCCGCTTCGAGTTTGCCAAAAGGCACCTAAAGGACTCAGACCATGAGAAACACGATTGTCTGGTTTGACGAAACCAAGATTGAACTCTTTGGCCTGAATGCCAAGCGTCACGTCTGGAAGAAACCTGGCACCATCCCTACGGGGAAGCATGGTGGTGGCAGCTTCATGCTGTGGGGATGTTTTCAGCGGCAGGGACTGGGAGACTCGTCAGGATCGAGGCAAAGATTAACAGAGCATAGTACAGAGATCCTTGATGAAAACCTGCTCCAAAGCGCTCAGGGCCTCAGACTGGGGTGAAGGTTTACCTTCCAACAGGACAACGACCCTAAGCACACAGCCAAGACAACACAGGAGTGGCTTTGGGACAAGACTCTGAATGTCCTTGAGTGGCCCAGGCATAGCCTGGACTTGAACCCAATCTAACATCTCTGGAGAGACCTGAAAATAGCTGTGCAGGGACACTCCCCATCCAACCTGACAGAGCTTGAGAGGATCTGCAGAGGAGAATGGGAGAAACTCCCCAAATACAGGTGTGCCAAGCTGGTAGCGTCATACACAAAAATACTCTAGGCTGTAATTGTTGATGCACCTTTGGCAGCAAAGTACTGAGTAAAGGGTCTGAATACTGATGTGGACTTGATATAACGTTTACCTGGTCGTGCTGCTGCTCCGGTTTCAACTGTTCTGCCTGCAGCTATGGAACCCTGACCTGTTCACCGGACCTGCTACCTTGTCCCGGAGCTGCTGTTTTCGACTCGCTCTCTACCGCACCTGCCGTCTAACTCTGAATGCTCGGCTATGAAAAGCTAACTGACATTTACTCCTGATGTGCTGACCTGTTGCATCCTCTAGAACCACTGTGATCATTACCATCTGACCCTGCTGGTCATCTATAAACATTTGAACATCTTGGCCATGTTCTGTTATAATCTCCACCCGGCACAGCCAGAAGAGGACTGGCAACCCCTCAGAGCCTGGTTCCTCTCCACCCAGCACAGCCAGAAGAGGACTGGCCACCCCTCATAGCCTGGTTCCTCTCTAGGTTTCTTCCTAGGTTCTGGTCTTTCTAGGGAGTTTTTCCTAGCCACCGTGCTTCTACATCTGCATTGCTTGCTGTTTGGGGTTTTAGACTGGGTTTCTGTACAGCACTTTGTGACATCGGCTGATGTAAGAAGGACTTTATAAATACATTTGATTGGTTGATGCCACCAGGGGTCTCTTCATAGTACCCAAGTACATTTGATTTATATTTCAGTTTGACATTTTTCATGCATTTTTTAATATGGCTGTAATGTAACGAAATGTAGAAAAAGTCAATGGGTCTGAATACTTTGAATGCACTGCTTATAAAAATATATATAGTTACCATGGAGACATTGGAGATATAGCAGATAAGAATCATGAGTTATTTAAATAAACCACCATCCTGGGTCACTGTCTCAACAGGACCATAGACTTTCTGGGAAATGTGTAAATGAGATGAAAATATAGAGAGAGAGATAGAAAGAGAGGCAAAAGAATACAGAGGGTATTTTGTGGGCTTTTTGTTTGAGGAAAACAAAATGGAGGCCGATACACAACAGTTAACATAACAAGGATGGTTATGCTGAGAATGGAGAGAAAGAAAAGAACAAGAGAAAGACAGAAAGATTCAAAAAAGTCTTGAACTCGTCCGATCAGACCAGATAAACCAGGGGAACTGGATGACAACGAACACACACCTCTGAATCGCTCTCTGGTGAGCGCTGGAAGAAGTAGATTGTGTCTGGACAACGAGAGCTCTCAGCAGTCTCACTCCCTAAGGTATACACAGTGAACTCTGGTTACCTAGCGATATGTCGTGGCTGCAGTAGCTTCACTGAATAACGTCAGACTCGCTTTATGCTTAGCACCCTCGTCTCAGGGTTTACTGAAACTGATGAATCTTGTGATTACTGTAATCAATCATATTTATGTATAAAGCCCTTCTTACATCAGCTGATATCTCAAAGTGCTGTACAGAAACACAGCCTAAAACCCCAAAACAGCAAGCAATACAGGTGTAGAAGCACGGTGGCTAGGAAAAACTCCCTAGAAAGGCCAAAACCTAGGAAGAAACCTAGAGAGGAACCAGGCTATGAGGGGTGGCCAGTCCTCTTCTGGCTGTGCCGGGTGCTATATCAACGTACCTCTTCTGAATAGCTCCTGGAGGCTCTCAGCACTCTGACTGAGGACAGCCCAGACCTCCTCCTCTTGAAGGGGACCTCCTCGCACCTCCAGAGCTTCAGCCAGAGAGACATGCATCGTCCCTGGGAGGAGAAAATATAAACACACATTATTATTAAAACGTGCTAAGTGGGGACAGTGGTTTACAGTATATTGCAATTATAACAAAACCAAAAAATGGACATGCATCATCCCGGAGGGACAGAAATAACAAATACATTTAAAACATACTTTAGCTTAGTGGTTTGTTGTAATTGGGGAGGGGGGTGTTAATTCCAGGGAGTGGGGATCTCCTGTAAACAGATCTTATGTTATGTGATTCATTCTTCCACGTGAGTTTTAAAACCGCTAAGGGAGCGGAGAGAAAGAGGATAAAGAATGTGATGTCACTACAACACCAGCACTGTAATACGGGCTAGGTCTCCCATCACATATTGCTCTCCTCCAGCCGACACGACGGCCCGCCGACACGACGCAACGGCCCGCCGACACGACGCAACGGCCCGCCGACACGACGGCCCGCCGACACGACGCAGCGGCCCGCCGACGCGACGCAACGGCCCGCCGACACGACGCAACGGCCCGCCGACACGACGCAACGGCCCGCCGACACGACGCAACGGCCCGCCGACGCGACGCAACGGCCCGCCGACACGACGCAACGGCCCGCCGACACGACGCAACGGCCCGCCGCAACGGCCCGTTGACGTACTTATAAAAGCCAGGGAGTGTGAGGAATAACAACTCCCTCCATGAACACAGGAGACTATTATATATGAGAAACACCCCCCCCAAAAAAAATACCAAAGACTCCAACGACCCGAAACGTGGACTGTTCTCCATGCTACATTCCAGCAGGCGGTACAGGTGCATCAAGGCTCGGACCAACAGACTCACACAGCTTCTAGACGGTTAAATAGATAACTACTGTTCTACTACAGACTATCCACTCTGACTGTGCCCATCGACAGGTCTCTCTACACACTCAGACAACCTACGCTGCTGCTAAAATGATTATTGATTAAATAACCCCATTACCCTGCTGGCCATTGATTATTGAGTGTCATTACATTAGTTGTTGTTTATTCTGCTACTAGTCACTATTACTCCTGTTTACATTAGTATCCATTTATCCTTCTACTGGTCACTATTACTCCTGTTTACATTAGTATCCATTTATCCTTCTACTGGTCACTATTACTCCTGTTTACATTAGTATCCATTTATCCTTCTACTGGTCACTATTACTCCTGTTTACATTAGTATCCATTTATCCTTCTACTGGTCACTATTACTCCTGTTTACATTAGTATCCATTTATCCTTCTACTGGTCACTATTACTCCTGTTTACATTAGTATCCATTTATCCTTCTACTGGTCACTATTACTCCTGTTTACATTAGTATCCATTTATCCTTCTACTGGTCACTATTACTCCTGTTTACATTAGTATCCATTTATCCTTCTACTAGTCACTATTACTCCTGTTTACATTAGTATCCATTTATCCTTCTACTGGTCACTATTACTCCTGTTTACATTAGTATCCATTTATCCTTCTACTGGTCACTATTACTCCTGTTTACATTAGTATCCATTTATCCTGCTACTGGTCACTATTACTCCTGTTTACATGTTTCTTTTTTCTGAGTTTACGTCCTCTCACTGTCAATTGCGTTTATTTTTCAGCAAACGTAACATATAAGATTCAACAGACAAACTGAACAAGTTCCACAGGACATGTGACTAGCAGAAATTGAATAATGTGTCCCTGAACAAAGGGGGTGGGGGGGGGGGCAATATCAAAAGTAACAGTCAATGCTTCTACACCCGTTTGGGGTTTTAGACTGGGTTTCTGTACAGCACTTTGTGACATCAGCTGATGTAAGAAGGGCTTTATAAATACATTTGATTGATTATCTGGTGTGGCCGCCACCGGCATTAAGTACTGCAGTGCATCAGGTTTGCCAGTTCTTGCTGTGAGATGTTACCCCACTCTTCCGCCAAGGCACCTGCACGTTCCCAGACATTTCTGGTGGGGGAACGGCCCTAGCCCTCACCCTCCGATCCAACAGGTCCCAGAAGTGCTCAATGGGATTGAGATCCGGGCTCTTCGCTGGCCTTGGCAAAACACTGACATTCCTGTCTTGCAGGAAATCACACACATAACAACCAGTATGGCAGATGGCATTGTCATGCTGGAGGGTCATGTCAGGATGAGCCTGCAGGAAGTCTACCACATGAGGGTGAAGGATGTCTTCCCTGTAACGCACAGCATTGAGTTTGCCTGCAGTGACAACAGGCTCAGTCCGATGATGTGACACACCGCCCCAGACCATGACAGACCCTCCACCTTTAACTCGATCCCGCTCCAGAGTGCAGGC
Source organism: Oncorhynchus tshawytscha (assembly GCF_018296145.1). Lineage (NCBI taxonomy): Eukaryota > Metazoa > Chordata > Actinopteri > Salmoniformes > Salmonidae > Oncorhynchus > Oncorhynchus tshawytscha. The sequence goes on from NC_056437.1 coordinate 8,447,010, forward strand.
CTCGGTGTAACGCTCACTCCTTCGACGATAAACGTGAATCCGACCATTACCCTGCTCAGACGCAACCGCGACTCGTCAGTGAAGAGTACTTTTTGCCAGTCCTGTCTGGTCCAGCGACGGTGGGTTTGTGCCCATAGGCGACGTTGTTGCCGGTGATGTCTGGTGAGGACCTGCCTTACAACAGGCCTACAAGCACACAGTCCAGCCTCTCTCAGCCTATTGCGGACAGTCTGAGCATTGGAGGGATTGTGCGTTCTTGGTGTAACTTGGACAGTTGTTGCCAATCCCGTACCTGTCCCGCAGGGGTGATGTTCGGATGTACCGATCCTGTGCAGGTGTGGTTACACTCTCTGCCGCTGCGAGGACAATCAGCTGTCCGTCCTGTCTCCCTGTAGCGCTGTCTTAGGCGTCTCACAGTACGGACATTGCAATTTATTGCCCTGGCCAGATCTGCAAGCCTCCTTGTAAATCAAATCAAATTTTATTTGTCACGTGCGCCGAATACAACATGCCTAAGGCACATTCATGCAGATGAGCAGGGACCCTGGGCATCTTTCTTTTGGTGTTTTTCAGTGTCAGTAGTAAGGCCTCTTTAGTGTGCTAAGTTTTCATAACTGTGACCTTAATTGTCTACCATCTGTCCATTCCACAGGTGCATGTTCATTAATTGATTATGGTTCATTGAACAAGCGTCAGAAACAGTGTTAAAACCCTTTACAATGAAGATATATTTGGATATTTACGAATTATCTTTGAAAGACAGCGTCCTGAAAAAGGGAGAAAAAAAATCTGAGTTTATATATTACCATTAGTACATTACTGTCCATATTTATTATATTCCTTCTACTAGGAACTTTACATGCATACAAGGCTGAAAACTGAGTTCACAAAACATTAGGAACAGGTTCCTAATAAGTTGCACTCCATTTTGCCCTCAGAACAACCTCAATTCGTCAGGGCATGGACTCTACAATGTGTCAAAACCGTTCCACAGGGATGCTGGCCCATGTTGACTCCAATGCTTTCCACTGTTGGTGTCAAGTTGGCTCGATGTTCTTTGGATGGTGGACCATTCTTGATACACAAACTGTTGAGTGAAAATCTCAACAGCGTGGCACTTCTTGACACAAACCAGCTCGCCTAGCACCTACTACCATCGTTCAAAAGTCACTTAAATATTCTCTCTTGCCCATTTTAATGGAACACATACAAAATTCATGTTTCAAGGCTTATATTATTATTATTTTTTTTTTAAATCCTTTAATTGAAGTGGATTTAACAAGTGACATCAATAAGAGATCATAGCTTTAATCTGGTCTCGTGTTCCTAATGTTTTGTCCACTCCGTGTATATCCTACAACCAGTCACTTTATAAACCCACATCAACCACTAATACCCACGAGTGGTGTAGCGTTGGGCTGGAGCAAGGCGTTTGAGTGACAAAGGAAAGAGCTTTCAAGGTAAGAATTTCGCTGTGCCCGTTTTACACCGGGTTGTATCCTGTCCATGTGGCACATACATTCTGAATCTATTAGAACATTAGCAGGGGCTAAAACAACAACAATCCCATGACTGAAACTGAAGTCGATCTCAGAGCGATTGTCTGGGGCAAAGTTAACCTTCTCTTTCATGTAAAACTGTATTTGTAAACAAGCGCAATTGAGTAGAGAAATAAAACGTGGCAGCATGCGGAACGAGCCTTTTTTGTATGTTCTTTGTAAAGTTGTTTCCTTACAAAGTTTGATTTATATACACTTTTAGATTTTAGAACCTGTGAACGCTACCATCTGTCCCGACCAAAAAGCCTGAAGTTCTGTCGTCATCTGCAGTTCTATTGTAAGAAACATATTGGTTCCCAGGGCAAAAACCTTGTGCTATCCTGGAGCACGAGTACGGGAGATTACAAGGATGCTTACGACTGTTTTATGACAGATGCCGGGAACTGACGCTGTCGTAATCCATGTAATCTGAGTTTCCAAGATGGCGCAGCAGTAAGACGTGTTTGTTTTAATCCCATGTAAATATTCAGTAAAAAAAAAATTGGGGGGGGACAATCACCGTATTCTTATCAGAAGACTTGTCAGCCTTGGTTTCTCTAATGACTGCCTCGCCTGGTTCACCAACTACTTCTCAGATTGAGTTCAGTGTGTCAAATCGAAGGGCCTGTTGTCCAGACCTCTGGCAGTCTATGGGGGTGCCACAGGGTTCAATTCTCGGGCCGACTCTTCTCTGTATACATCAATGTCGCTCTCGCTGCGGGTGATTCTTTGATCCACCTCTACGCAGACGACACCATTCTGTATACATCTGGCCCTTCTTTGGACACTTCACTAACCTCCAAAACAAGCTTCAACCCTATACAACACTCCTTCAGTGGCCTACAACTGCTCTTAAATGCTAGTAAATCTAATTGCATGCTCTTCAACAATTCGCTGCCTGCACCTACCCGCCTAGCATCACTAATCTGGATGGTTCGGACTTAGAACGTGTGGACAACTATAAATACCTAGGTGTCTGGCTAGACTAAACTCTCCTTCCAGACTCACATTAAGCATCTCCAATCCAAAGTTAAATCTAGAATCAGCGTCCTACTTCGAAACAAAGCCTCCTTCACAGGAGGACCTGAGCCCTAGGACCATGCCTCAGGACTACCTGACATGATGACTCCTTGCTGTCCCCAGTCCACCTGGCCGTGCTGCTGCTCCAGTTTCAACTGTTCTGCCTTATTATTATTCGACCATGCTGGTCATTTATGAACATTTGAACATCTTGGCCATGTTCTGTTATAATCTCCACCCGGCACAGCCAGAAGAGGACTGGCCACCCCACATAGCCTGGTTCCTCTCTAGGTTTCTTCCTAGGTTTTGGCCTTTCTAGGGAGTTTTTCCTAGCCACCGTGCTTCTACACCTGCATTGCTTGCTGTTTGGGGTTTTAGGCTGGGTTTCTGTACAGCACTTTGAGATATCAGCTGATGTACGAAGGGCTATATAAATAAATTTGATTTGAATTTGATTTGATTCACTCATGCTGCCAAGTATACCCTCGTAAAACTGTCATTACAAAATAGCCTCCAATACTCTACTCAGCAAATTGGATGCAGTCTATCACAATGCCATCCTTTTTGTCACCAAAGCCCGAAATACTACCCACCACTGCAACTTGTATGCTCTCGTTGGCTGGTCCTCGCTACATATTCGTTGCCAAACCCACTGGCTCCAGGTCGTCTATGGGTCTTTGCTGGGTAAGGGTCCGCCTGATCTCAGCTCACTGGTCACCATAGCAACACCCACCCGTAGCACGAGCTCCAGCAGGTATATTTCACTGGTCATCCCCAAAGACAACACCTCCTTTGGTTGCCTTTCCTTCCAATTCTCTGCTGCCAATGACTTAAATGAATTGCAAAAAAATAAAAAATAATTAAAAGAAAATCACTGAAGTTAGAGACTTCTCCCTCATTAACTTTAAGTGTCAGCTGTCAGAGCAGTTTCCCGATCGCTGCAGCTGTACACAGCCCATCTGTTAATAGCCCATCCAACCAACTACCAACCTCATCCCCATATTTGTTTTTCTGCTCTTTAGCACACCAGTATTTCTACTTGCACTTCCTCATCTGCACATAATCACTCCGGTAGTAAATTGCTAAATTGTAATTACTTCGCCACTATGGCCTATTTATTGCCTTACCTCCTCATTTAATTTAATTTTTCTGTACACAGATTTTTCTATTGTTATTGACTGTTTATCCAATGTGTAAATTGTTTTTGGTCGCACTGCTTTGCTTTATCTTGGCCAGGTCGCAGTTGTAAATGAGAACTTGTTCAACTGGCACAGCTGGTTAAATAAAGATGAAATAAAATGTCTTTTGATCCCACATGTTTTATTTACATCAGGAGGGCTAGCTCAGATCTTCTTAAAATGTATTTGAAAAAAATAACTGATTCTAGCAAGGAAAGATTTTAAGAAGTGGCCAATTATCTCAGGTACGGTACCATCTTTGGGCCGTGGATGTGAAAGATTCAGCAGCAATACACATCTGGACACACACAACACTGTAGGAATCACTTTCATAGATTAGTTTGATGCCTTTTGGAAACAGAAGATGCTCTCCAGGAGTCCATCCAAATCATCTCCTGGACTTTGTCCACGCACGTTGAGACAATGGGCCAAGAACAGCTTAGTTAATCTCTACCATTGTGTCACTGAGTTGTCGAAATGCGTCAGAAAATGTACATTATACCAGGGGTATACCAACAATGATGAAAATATAATATGTCATTCACAAACACATACATATAAAACTCATTTTACACAACGTCACATCCATAACGTTAAATGTTCCTCATTTATGCATGCATGTTATATATACACACACTGCTCAAAAAAATAAAGGGAACACTAAAATAACACATCCTAGATCTGAATGAATGAAATATTCTTATTAAATACTTTTGTCTTTACATAGTTGAATGTGCTGACAACAAAATCACAAAAAATATCAATGGAAATCAAATTTATCAACTCATGGGAGGTCTGGATTTGGAGTCACACTCAAAATGAAAGTGGAAAACTACACTACAGGCTGATCCAACTTTGATGTAATGTCCTTAAAACAGGTCAAAATTAGGCTCAGTAGTGTGTGTGGCCTCCACGTGCCTGTATGACATCCCTACAACGCCTGCTCCTGATGTGGCGGATGGTCTCCTGAGGGATCTCCTCCCAGACCTGGACTAAAGCATCCGCCAAATCCTGGACAGTCTGTGGTGCAACGTGGCGTTGGTGGATGGAGCGAGACATGATGTCCCAGATGTGCTCAATTGGATTCAGGTCTGGGGAACGGGCGGGCCAGTCCATAGCATCAATGCCTTCCTCTTGCAGGAACTGCTGACACACTCCAGCCACATGAGGTCTAGCATTGTCTTGCATTAGGAGGAACCCAGGGCCAACCGCACCAGCATATGGTCTCACAAGGGGTCTGAGGATCTCATCTCGGTGCCTAATGGCAGTCAGGCCACCTCTGGCGAGCACATGGAGGGCTGTGCGACCCCCAAAGAAATGCCACCCCACACCATGACTGACCCACCGCCAAACCGGTCACGCTGGAGGATGTTGCAGGCAGCAGAACGTTCTCCACGGCGTCTCCAGACTCTGTCACGTCTGTCACGTGCTCAGTGTGAACCTGCTTTCATCTGTGAAAGAGGGCGCCAGTGGCGAATTTGCCAATCTTGGTGTTCTCTGGCAAATGCCAAACGTCCTGCACGGTGTTGGGCTGTAAGCACAACCCCCACCTGTGGACGTCGGGCCCTCATACCACCCTCATGGAGTCTGTTTCTGACCGTTTGAGCAGACATGCACATTTGTGGCCTGCTGGTGGTCATTTTGCAGGGCTCTGGCAATGCTCCTCTTTGCACAAAGGCGGAGGTAGTGGTCCTGCTGCTGGGTTGTTGCCCTCCTACGGCCTCCTCCACGTCTCCTGATGTTGGCTGGCGAGATGTACACAAATCTCGTGTGGTCGTTTCTTATCAAGAATTGCATCTCAACAGCATCAGAGTCCGTGTTAAAATGGGTTACCAGTCACACAAACTGCCTGTATACACAGAGTATACCACAGAAAATACACGATCCATGTCTCAAGGCATAAAAGTCCCTCTTTCCCCTTCATTTACACTGATTGAAGTGGATTTAACAAGTTACATCAATAAGGGATTTCACCTGGATTCCCCTGGTCAGTCAGTCTATAAAACATTAGGATCTTTCCATGAAAAAGTGTATACCTCTAACCCTAGACTCAGAGACTGACACTCATTTCATTCCCTTGTTTATTTGAGCTAGATGGACTCATTCTTCACTCATCCCTGCTATATATTGACATATATCATTAAGTTGATGTCTTTCCTATGAAGGGCTAAACTTCCCTTTCGTCATGTGATATGGTAAAAAAAAAACATTAAATTATAATATACATTTGTTGTCAGATTGTAAATCACCTAAGGCTTGCCAGTTGCAGTTAACAAGCATGCACAGGGCAGACTACACAGACCAATATTGTCACTGGGGGGTACCCGTAGTTACTCAGGAAGTTAAACTGGATCAAAATAAATAAATAGACCTTTTTATTATGCCATGTGATCACATGCAATGCGCCAGTTAGCAGAACAACACATGATTACAGTTCATATGAGAACGGGAGAATAGATAGATCACACACACACACACACACACACACACACACACACCCACACCCACACACCCACACACACACACACACACACCACCTACCAACACACACACACCACCTACCAACACCACACACACACACACACACCACCAACACACACACACACACCACCTACCAACACACACACACACACACACACCACCTACCAACACACACACACACACACCACACCACACACACCACACACACACACCTACCAACACACACACACCACCTACCAACACACACACACACACACACACACCTACCAACACACACACACACACCTACCAACACACACACACACACACACACACCACCTACCAACACACACACACACACACACACACACACACACACACCACCTACAACACACACACACACACACACACACACCTACACACACACACACACACACACACACACACACACACACACACACACACACACACACACCTACCTACACACACACACCTACCAACACACACACAACACCTACCAACACACACACACACACACCTACCAACACACACACACAACACCTACCTACACACACACACACACAAACCACCTACCAACACACACACACACACCACCTACACACACACACCTACCCACACACACACAACACCTACCAACACACACACACACACACACCACCAACACACACACACACAACACCTACCAACACACACACACACACAACACAACACCTACCACACACACACACACCTACCACACACACACAACACCACACACACACACACCTACCAACACACACACACAACACCTACCTACACACACACACACACAAACCACCTACCAACACACACACACACACCACCTACACACACACACCACACACACACACAACACCTACCAACACACACACACACACAACACCTACCAACACACACACAACACCTACCAACACACACACACACACAACACAACACCTACCAACACACACACACACCTACCCACACACACACAACACCTACCAACACACACACACCTACCACACACACACACACACACACACACACACACACACCTACCACACACACACAACACCTACCAACACACACACACACACACACAACACCTACCAACACACACACACACACACACACACACCTACCAACACACACACACACACACCTACACAACACCTACCCACACACACACCTACCCACACACCTACACAACACACACACACACCTACACAACACACACACACACCTACACAACACACACACCTACCAACACCACACACACACCCAACACACACACACACACCTACACACAACACACACACACACACACACACAACACCTACCAACACCACACACACACACACCTACCCACACACACACACACACACACACCTACCCACACACCTACCCACACACACACACACACCCACCTACCAACACACACACACACCCACCTACCAACACACACACACACAACACCTACCAACACACACACACACACACCTACCCACACACACACACACACACAACACCTACCAACACACACACACACACACCACCTACCAACACACACACACACACACACACACCACCTACCAACACACACACACACCACCTACCAACACACACAACACCACCCACACACACCACACAACACCACACACACCTACCCACACACACCACACACACACACCACCCACACAACACCTACCCACACACACCTACACACACACCTACCCACACAACACCTACACACACACACACACCCACACCTACACAACAACACCTACCCACACACACACACACACAACACCTACCCACACACACAACACCACCCACACACACCTACCCACACACACACCACACACACACAACACCTACCAACACACACACACACACACCACCTACCAACACACACACACCCACAACACCACACACACACCTACCCACACACACACAACACCTACCACACACACAACACCTACCAACACACCACCCACACACACCTACACAACACCTACACACACCACCCACACAACACCTACCCACACACACCTACCCACACAACACCACACACACACACCACACCTACACACACCCACACCTACACAACACACCTACCCACACCTACACACACACCTACACACAACACCACACACACCTACACAACACCACACCTACCCACACCACACACACACAACACCTACCCACACACACAACACCACCCACACACACACACACACACACCTACCCACACACACCTACCCACACACACACCTACCCACACACACACACCTACCCACACACACCTACCCACACACACCTACCCACACACACCACACACACACACCTACACACACAACACCTACCAACACACACACACACACCACCTACCAACACACACACACACCACCTACCAACACACACACACCCACACACACACAACACCTACCACACACCACACACACACACACACACCTACCCACACACACACACACACACACACACACACCACCTACCAACACACACACACACACCACCTACCAACACACACACACCCACACACACACACCACCTACCAAACACACACACACACACACACACACCACCTACCAACACACACACACACACACACACACACCACCTACCAACACACACACACACACACCACCTACCAACACACACAACACCTACCAACACACCTACCCACACACACCTACACAACACCACACACACCTACCCACACAACACCCACACCTACACAACACCTACACCTACACACACACACAACACCTACCCACACACACAACACCTACCCACACACAACACCTACCCACACACACACACACACACCCACCCACCCACACACACCTACCCACACACACACAACACAACACACCCACACAACACCTACCCACACACACACCCACACACACCTACACCTACCCACACCTACACACACACCTACCCACACAACACCTACCCACACACCACCTACCCACACACCACCTACCAACACACACACACCCACACACACACAACACCTACCAACACCACACACACACACCTACCCACACACACACACAACACCTACCAACACACACACACACACCACCTACAACAACACACACACACCCACACACACACACCACCTACCAACACACACACACACACACACACCACCTACCAACACACACAACACCACCAACACACCTACCCACACACACCTACACAACACCTACACACACCTACCCACACAACACCTACCCACACACACAACACCTACACACACCCACACCTACACCTACCCACACCTACACACACAACACCTACACACACCCACACCTACACCTACCCACACCTACACACACACCTACCCACACAACACCTACACACACCCACACACACCCACACCTACACAACACCTACACCTACCCACACACACAACACCTACCCACACACACAACACCTACCCACACACACACCTACCCACACACACCTACCCACACACACACAACACAACACCTACCCACACAACACCTACCCACACACACCTACACCTACCCACACCTACACACACACCTACCCACACAACACCTACCCACACAACACCTACCCACACAACACCTACCCACACACACACACACACCTACCTACCCACACCTACCCACACCTACACCCACACACCTACACACACCTACCCACACACACCTACCCACACACACACCCACACACACACACCCACACACACACACCCACATCTACCCACACCTACCCACACACACACACCTACCAACACACACACACACCTACCACACACACACACACACACCTACCCACACACACACACACACACACCTACCAACACACACACAACACACACCTACCAACACACACACAACACACACACACACAAACACACACAACACCTACCCACACACACACACACCAACACACACAGAGAGATAAAGATTGCCCACTAGCTGTCCGTAATACTGTACGCTTAGAACGAGTACTGACAAAAGAGACTAATCACACACACACACACGCTCCTGATGAAAGTAAACTTTGCACAGAAAGTTTGCATTCAATCATACTCTAAATGAGTCAACAATAACAACCCCTCCTCATCCGTTACACATGTGACACTGCCTGCCGAAATCAGGGTTCATTCTATAACAGCACTGAATGGATAAACATTTCTTTATTGTTTCATTAACCTTTCGACTTGGTCAGAAACACAGGGGGACCGATGGGGGGGGGGCAAAACAAGCTATGTGAACCCATTGTCAAAAGCTGTGAATTCTGGTTGACTGAAAATAGAGCCTTTCTATCCTACCTTGTACTAAAAAATAAAACGTTTTTGTTTGTTTTTTAAAGGCCAAATGTAAATGCACACATTCAAGGTAAATCTTTAAAATAGTTCAATTTAAGGGATTTTGTTTTTCCATGCGCAGGTTGACCTTACTATTGGAATTGCTCATAAGTAATGTGCTAAATAGGGTGGCAGTTAGGACTAATCATAGACATGCTTCATTTACAGTAATTTAACTGCAGAACTAACACGTGTTCCACTAGAGACGTGTCTTAACAAAGCTCTGCTTGGGGGAAAAAAACTCTTTGATTTCAATTCATACAGTCAAATGAGGCAAGACCTGAGAACAAGTCTAAACAATGTAGGGTCTACATTCAAATCAGCTTCATATCGTCAGGGTATGGACTCTATGATGTGCCAAGCGTCAAGTCTGGAGGAAACCTGGCACCATCCCTATGGTGGGGGCAGCATCGGGGATGTTTTGTGGGGATGTTTTTTTAGCAGCAGGGACTGGGAGACTAGTCAAGATCGAGGCAAAGATGAACAGAGAAAAGTACAGAGATCCTTGATGAAAACCTGCTCCAGAGCACTCAGGACCTCAGACTGGGGTGAAGGTTCATCTTCCAACAGCACAACGACCCTAAGCAGACATGCCAAGACAACGCAGGAGTAGCGTCAGGACAAGTCTCTGAATGTCCTCGAGTGGACCAGCCAAAGCCCGGAATTGAACCCGATTGAACATCCCTAGAGAGACCTGAATATAGCTGCACAGCAACCCTCCCCACCCAACCTGAGGGCGCTTGAGGGGATCTGCAGAGAGAAATGGGAGAACCCCCCCCCCAAATACAGGTGTGCCAAGCTTATAGCTTCATACTCAAGACTCAAGGCTGTAATCGCTGCCAAAGGTGCTTCAACAAAAGTACTGGGTAAAGGGTTTGAATACTTATGTACAGTTGAAGTCAGAAGTTTACATACTCTTATGTTGGAGTCATTAAAACTTGTTTTTCAACCACTCCACAAATTTCTTGTTAACAAACTATAGTTTTGGCAAGTCAGGACATCTACTTTGTGCATGACAAGTAATTTTTCCAACAATTGTTTACAGGCAGATTATTTCACTGTTTCACAATTCCAGTGGGTCAGAAGTTTACATACACTAAGTTGACTGTGAATTTAAACAGCTTGGAAAATTCCAGAAAATGATGTCATGGCTTTAGAAGCTTCTGATAGGCTAATTGACATCATTTGAGTCAATTGGAGGTGTACCTGTGGATGTATTTCAAGGCCTACAGGAAACTACATGTATGTATGATCTCTAATTGCAAACAAAGGTTTCTGTACCAAATATTAGGTTCTTCTTTTCTGATGTATCAAATACTTATGTCATGCAATAAAATGCAAATTAATTACTTAACAATCATACAAAGTGATTTTCTGGATTTTTGTTTTAGATTCAGTCTCTCACAGTGGAAGTGATCCTATGATAAAAATTACAGACCTCTACATGCTTTGTAAGTAGGAAAACCTGCAAATTCGGCAGTGTATCAAATACTTGTTCTCCCCACTGTATGTGGGATTTGATACTGTGATTTTATTGCGATTCGATGTTCCAAACATTGCTCACCATATGTCTGCTGCAGAGAGACAAGACAGAGCCATGAGAAAACTAGTTTTGATCAGTCATGGAAATAAAAGTGCTGAAAACAAATGTATTCCCAAAATGGAGAACAGTTTGGGCTGAGTTTGCAGTGCGGGGCAGTTCAGAGTGTCTATGATTAACGGACAAGGCGAAGCACATCATAGAGGACCCCACACAAAATTTTGCCCAATGTTAAGAATAAGAATGTTCCGTCAGCCATCGAGCTGCTGGACCAGTGGGACAGTAGGCTGCAGGCTTTGAATTTAATTTAATTTTACCTTTATTTAACTAGGCAAGTCAGTTAAGAACAAATTCTTATTTTCAATGACGGCCTAGGAACAGTGGGTTAACTGCCTGTTCAGGGGCAGAACGACAGATTTGTACCTTGTCAGCTCAGGGATTTGAACATGAAACCTTTCGCTTACTAGTCCAACGCTCTAACCACTAGGCTACCCTGCCACCCCAGTATACAGTACGTGAATATGTAAATCTGCGACTTTCACGTTTTCAGTACTGCATGTAATAGTGTTGCGTATTTGTATGCTGACGCCACAAAAAAAATGGTTTTATGCAAATGGCTGACAAATGTAATAAAATGGACATTTTAACTTTTCAAAAATGGTACCATAAAGATGGTTGGAGGGCCACACATCAGAGAATAACTTGAATGGGAATACCCATCACCCACCCTGTATTCAAAAGAACGTTATGACTGAACCAACGTTGGTCACAACAAACATCTCAGATGTAAAGTAGGGTTTCGCTACAACATAATAAACATGTATTTGGTGAGGAATTTACTAGACTAAAAATCGGTAGCATTTTTCTTGTTGTGAAAAAATGTCAACATTTGTATTTTAAAACATAAGAAATAATTTTTTTAAATAGTTTGACAACCTTGTGTGTAAAGCTTTTAAAAAATGTTAGCAATCTCACACCGGTTATCTTTTCCAGTGATTGATGTTTCTATGTCTCACGGTATGGTGGCAGGGCCTCAACTTTCAGCACCTTTACCTCTTGAATGTTTTGGCATTCAGGTCCAAAAAGTCACTTTCTACAAATGATACATCCAGCTCAATGTAAGTCCCACTAATAAAGAAATAGTTGTTTGATGCCTTCTTTCCACTAAACCTTTTTCATCGTTGTGACTGTCTCCAATGGCACCCTATCCCCATAGTGCCATATGGGCCCTAGTCAAAAGTAGTGCACTATATAGGGAATAGGGTTCCATAGGGCTCTGGTTTAAAGTAGTGTACTATATAGGGAATAGGGTTCCATAGGGCTCTGGTCTAAAGTAGTGCACTATATAGGGAATAGGGTTCCATAGGGCTCTGGTCTAAAGTAGTGCACTATATAGGGAATAGGGTTTCATTTGGGATGCATACAGTGTGATAAACCCCAGCTGCTAGGCTGGGGCGATAAAGTATGTTTAAATCCTCTGAATCCCATTGCGATGTGATGCAAGTGAAGTATAGGAAGTGTCAGGTTTTAAAAGGATTACATTTCACTAAGCAAAAACCATTAGTACCTAAATAGGTGTGCGTCACATTTCAATTGAAATGTGGAGTCAGACCGTCTGTGGGGTTTACTGCCTGTTGCTGTAATGCTGATGTAACAGGGCTACATCAGTTATGGGTTGTAGTTTTTCCCCTATATCTGTATAGATGAATGCCCCAGGAAGAAACCAGTTGCTGCTCACCACCAAATAAAGCTCTAAAAACAGATTGTCGTGAATATTACACGCTGGGATGGATCGGTTTTGCAGAAACCTCTGCTAAATCCTGAAGCTTATCTAACGCAATCCACGCTGGTCAAAACGCAGAAGAAAAAAAATAGCTAAGAATCAGCATCACAATCTACAAAATCAGCCAAATGGGTGCAAATGAGGACACAATTATTCTAATGGATGGTAAGTGGATCAGTACGGTAGAGTTGATGAATAGGCATGCAGGGATAGTAATACATATTTATGCAAGAATGCAAGTTAAAATACTTTGGTCAATGGGATGGATCCAGGACCAAAGGGAAAGTGGGTTACAACCCATAACGATACTCATTAAAAAAACACGACAGAATGGGTGAGAGTGAGTAGCACGGAGAAGACCTTGGCCCAATTGTTTAGCGTTCTTGTTATTTCAACAGAGACCAACAGTGGAATGTTTTTATCCTGACAGAGGCTGCTATGGAGGGCAGGCCCTATTCTGAGAGAGAAAGAGAAAGAGAGAGAGAAAGAGAGAGAAAGAGAGAGAGAGAGAAAGAGAGAGAGAGAGAAAGAGAGAGAGAGAGAAAGAGAAAGAGAGAGAAAGAGAGAAAGAGAGAGAGAGAAAGAGAGAGAGAGAAAGAGAGAAAGAGAAAGAAAGAGAGAGAAAGAGAGAGAGAAAGAGAGAGAGAAAGAGAGAGAAAGAGAAAGAGAGAGAAAGAGAGAAAGAAAGAGAGAGAGAGAAAGAGAGAGAAAGAAAGAGAGAAAGAAAGAGAGAAAGAGAGAGAAAGAAAGAGAGAGAGAGAGAGAGAAGAGAGAGAAAGAGAGAGAGAAAGAGAGAGAGAAAGAGAGAAAGAGAGAGAGAAAGAGAGAGAGAAGAGAGAAAGAAAGAGAGAAAGAAAGAGAAAGAAAGAGAGAAAGAGAGAGAGATAGAGAGAGAAAGAGAGAAAGAGAGAAAGAGAGAGAGAAAGAAAGAGAAAGAGATAGAGAGAGAAAGAGATAGAGAGAGAAAGAGATAGAGAGAGAAAGAGATAGAGAGAGAAAGAGATAGAGAGAGAAAGAGATCGAGAGAAAGAGATCGAGAGAAAGAGATCGAGAGAAAGAGATCGAGAGAAAGAGATAGAGAGAAAGAGATAGAGAGATAGAGAGAGAAAGAGCTGGCACGCGAGAGAGAGCTGGCATGAGAGAGAAAAAGAAAGTGCGTGAGAGAGAAATTAAAAAGAGAGAAGGCAAGAAAGAAACTGCACGAGAGTGAAAAAAAGCAAAAGGAGAGAAAGAGGGTGTGAGTGAGAGTCATTTTCTCTTTCCAAAAGGGGGTTGGTTTGTTTTATTCCAAGTTATTTCCCACACTACATTTAGAGAGAGGCACAAACTAAGACTACTATGTCACAGTCACAAGAAGGTGCTATACATGGTCACAAGCTAGGTTGTATATTCTAAAATCCACAAAGAAAAAAAATGCCCCTTTTCCCACCAGTGGTGTTTCCAATGGTGCGTTTCCACCAAACTGTTGCAGATCAAAATGAGTGTGTGATGACGTAGTGCACACAAAACACACTTTTTGCTTAAAAAAGTGCAACGGACAGCATTTTAGAAACATGAAAATGTATTCAAATCTGTTCATATACACCCCCAGGATGAACCACACTTTTCTTTTTGTTACATTTGTGACACACGTGCACTCAGTCATTTTCATAAATTCATATAAAGTGTTTGGGAATGACATACAATACTGGACAAAGCTGTCAAGGCAAAGGTTGGCTACTTGGAAGATTCAAAAATATATTTTGATTTGTTTAACTTTGACTAGTACATGATTCCATGTGTTATTTCATAGTTTTGATGTCTTCACTAATTATTCTACAATGTAGAAAAGAGTAAAAAATAAAGAGAAACCCTTGAATGAGTATGTGTCCAAACCTTTAAACTGGTCTTGTATACTAAGGAATTTGTGAAAATTCTGTAGCAATATCGAGTGGGAAAACAGCTGTGCGTTTGGACAATGAGTAGACACTGCAGTAAATAAAACCTAATAAAAACATCTGTCCTGTCCAGGACCGCCGTCTACACAGACCGGTGGGCTATATATAGCCAAGCAGAGCTTCATTAGGCCTATATCATTTGCCACACGGGCCTGTCATCATTCACTTGCCAAAAGCCACACCTGTATGGATTTCTGCAAATACCACGGGAGTCCTTACATTTGGGAACTTTACAGTCCTATTGATAAAACACCATGAAAAGATGGGCAACTGGTGGAGAGACCGTATGCACATCAACAACAAGATCAACAACTAATGCTAGCCAGAGTGAGATGCGCTAAAATCTAACGAGGCAACCAAACACTAGATAAATGTTATCAAACTTTTTCAGCTAGTTGGCCCGTCAACTGCACTGATAAACGATGGGGAACAGTAGCCTGCTCGTCCTTCTGCAGCTTGCCTGCCAATGCACGCTTGTCCCAACCCACGTTTTGACAACTGAAAGGGAACTTGCCTGCCTCACAAATACATTTGACTGACAACAGATATGTTAATTTTGGACAACAGTCATTCATGTTCAGAATAGCTAGCAAAGCAATTCACATGTTTTACTAGCTAACCAAATGACACCTGCAACTGCGACCCAAACTGGCCATGGTTTTATAAGAAAAAAAACATGTCCCTTTATAAATGTCTACAGGATACTGTATATAGCATTTTAAAATTAAAACAAAACATAATATTTATCCAGCCTTTGCTGCTATGCTTGCAGATGTGCATAATATGCTGTGACTAATCAAAAAGTATTTAATAACTTCAAAACAAAAACAAAAAAAATGCAGCTATAAGTTTAAACATGTTTTTGCACAGCATGGATCACCAGTGCACTTGAATGCAGCATTTCTGTATGGTCCTGTAATGTCCTGTAGTTAAGTAGCCAGCCTAGACTACTGCTCTAATGTTGTTGTAACAGGCCTACTACATGTGCTACTGCTCTAATGTTGCTGTAACAGGCCTACTACATGTTCTACTGCTCTAATGTTGCTGTAACAGGCCTACTACATGTTCTACTGCTCTAATGTTGCTGTAACAGGCCTACTACATGTTCTACTGCTCTAACAGGCCTACTACATGTTCTACTGCTCTAACAGGCCTACTACATGTTCTACTGCTCTAACAGGCCTACTACATGTTCTACTGCTCTAACAGGCCTACTACATGTTCTACTGCCCTAATGTTGCTCTAACAGGCCTACTACATGTTCTACTGCTCTAACGTTGTTGTAACAGGCCTACTACATGTGCTACTGCTCTAACAGGCCTACTACATGTTCTACTGCTCTAATGTTGTTGTAACAGGCCTACTACATGTTCTACTGCTCTAATGTTGCTGTAACAGGCCTACTACATGTTCTACTGCTCTAATGTTGCTGTAACAGGCCTACTACATGTTCTACTGCTCTAATGTTGCTGTAACAGGCCTACTACATGTTCTACTGCTCTAATGTTGTTGTAACAGGCCTACTACATGTTCTACTGCTCTAATGTTGTTGTAACAGGCCTACTACATGTTCTACTGCTCTAATGTTGTTGTAACAGGCCTACTACATGTTCTACTGCTCTAATGTTGCTGTAACAGGCCTACTACATGTTCTACTGCTCTAATGTTGTTGTAACAGGCCTACTACATGTTCTACTGCTCTAATGTTGCTGTAACAGGCCTACTACATGTTCTACTGCTCTAATGTTGTTGTAACAGGCCTACTACATGTTCTACTGCTCTAACAGGCCTACTACATGTTCTACTGCTCTAACAGGCCTACTACATGTTCTACTGCTCTAATGTTGTTGTAACAGGCCTACTACATGTGCTACTGCTCTAACGTTGCTGTAATAGGCCTCCACTTGCTTGTCCTCTGCATGGTGTTTTGTTGCAGGTTTAGTTTTTTTGGTTATTCATTATGAAGCTTTAAAAACCAAAGCCAGACTGCAACATTTTAGTAGCTTAGCTAGGGTTGTGGCGTGTGTCTGTAGAACTACACGTTCCCTCCACTGTGCGTTGTAAAACGGCACAAACACATTTCAGAGCAATTGAAGTTAAAGCCTGATGTGCTGGCATTGGTAAATGTAATTTCATAAAGTAGATGGCTCAACTGTTGACTCGCTTGTCCTAGTTGACCCACAGGCTTTGGGTTCGACAGGCACGCTAGCCTATTTCCCCCCCTTATGACAGACTTGTGATCATTGCCCTTGCTGGTTTGATTATATTGACATTTCCAGCCTTAGTCGCCCATAAAACAGTGCATCCCGAATGGGTGGAGGCAACAAACAATGATAGCAATATTTTTTGGACTACCAAGAAAATGTATTGGTGAATTATATTAAATCAAGCATTGAACTGCATCCATCTATTCTGCTAAAAAAATGTCTTAGTGTACGTCACCTTAGTGTACGTCACCTTAGTGTACGTCACCTTAGTGTACGTCACCTTAGTGTACGTCACCTTAGTGTACGTCACCTTAGTGTACGTCACCTTAGTGTACGTCACGACATTTATAAACTTGTAGCGTAACGTACTGTTCCCATCACAGCTGTCACAGTTTATTGTTAACATGTTATGACTTTACTCGCATAAAAACTGTGGATGGAAACATGGTTAGTATCACATGAAGGATTTTAACTAAGACTACTATGGTATACAGGGTAACAGTCACAAGAAGGATTTTAACTAAGACTACTCTGGTTACAGGGTAACAGTCACAAGAAGGATTTTAACTAAGACTACTCTGGTTACAGGGTAACAGTCACAAGAAGGATTTTAACTAAGACTACTATGGTTACAGGGTAATAGTCACAAGAAGGATTTTAACTAAGACTACTATGGTTACAGGGTAATAGTCACAAGAAGGATTTTAACTAAGACTACTATGGTATACAGGGTAACAGTCACAAGAAGGATTTTAACTAAGACTACTATGGTATACAGGATAACAGTCACAAGAAGGATTTTAACTAAGACTACTATGGTATACAGGATAACAGTCACAAGAAGGATTTTAACTAAGACTACTATGGTATACAGGGTAACAGTCACAAGAAGGATTTTAACTAAGACTACTATGGTATACAGGGTAACAGTCACAAGAAGGATTTTAACTAAGACTACTATGGTATACAGGGTAACAGTCACAAGAAGGATTTTAACTAAGACTACTAAGGTATACAGGGTAACAGTCACAAGAAGGATTTTAACTAAGACTACTATGGTTACAGGGTAACAGTCACAAGAAGGATTTTAACTAAGACTACTAAGGTATACAGGGTAACAGTCACAAGAAGGATTTTAACTTAAGAGTCCCTGGTCTTAGGTTGTCCCAAATGGCACCCTATATCAACATTTTATTTGTCACATTCGCAAAATACAACAGGTGTAAACCTTACAGTGAAATGCTTACTAACAAGCGCTTAAACAACAATGCGGTTTTAAGAAGTGTTAAAGTATTTACTAAACTATACTGAAAAAATAAAAACAGACAATAGAAAAAGCACTAATAATTAAAGAGCAACAGTGACGAGGCTTTATACAGGGGTACAGGTACAGAGCCGATGTGCTGGGGGCACAGGTTAGTCAAGGTAATATGTACATGTAGGTAAGAGTGACTAGTGCACTATTTGAGAAGAGCGCTATGGACCCTGGTCAAAAGTAGTGCACTACATTTTTTTTAAATAAAAAAAATTAAACCCTTTATTTTACTAGGCAAGTCAATTAAGAACAAATTCTTATTTTCAATGACAGCCTAGGAACAGCAGGTTAACTGCCTGTTCAGGGGCAGAACGACAGATTTGTACCTTGTCAGCTTGGGGATTCGAACTTGCAACCTTTCGGTTACTAGTCCAACACTCTAACCACTAGGCTACCCTGCCGCCCCATACATAAGGAATAGGGTGGCTTTTGGGACGTAGCCCTACTCTGTGGTGCTGTAGTGTTTTTCCCTCTCGCTGGTCTGACTGATGCAGTTACTCACCATGAAAAACAACCCACTCTGTAAAATTTTTCAAGTGGGTGAATAAGACTGAATCAGACAGATAACATAAATTGCCTCAGATTTACTGCCATTTTTCTCTGCCTTTTAGGCCTTAACAGAGATTATTTTTTTAAAGGAGACTGCAAACACACACACCTTCCTTTCCCGAACTTCACAGAAATCCCTCAACTCACAAGTAATAAATAATGGACAACTTTTGAAGCAATCAAAAAAAAAGGTGAAAATGTTACACATGCAGGCTTAGTTTCCAACAGCATAATGATTCAGAGATCTGAAAACAAGCTGTTGGTTCATTTTCTCCATACGTTAGAGCTGAGGTTGGGTCAGAGCTGGTAAAACCATTTGGATCAGAAGGGGGGCGGGGGAGGGGGAGCAACTGTAATAGTGATAGGGGGAGAAGGAAAAATATATATTATCGACAGCTGCATATCACAATATTATTTTTGAATGATATGGATATTTGACTAAGTATGAATGTGTATTTGAGTTTTTGCTTTGTAGCACCTACAGATGAAACATTATGGCGTCTTAAAAAGGAAGCAGGGTAAAGGCAAAATGTCACAAATGTTCCAACTTTAATTTATTATCTCAGTTATGATTTAAGATACAAATGTCAAACACATGTCAACATTCCTTCCTCCAAAGGACCCTTCTATAGAGTCAATTCTGAAAATTCATGGTCCTGTTTTGTTCTAGTTTCGTGAGGAAAGCGCTTTCCTGGTCAGGTGACAGAGCAACGCCTTTCCTGGTCAGGTGACAGAGCAACGCGCTTTCCTGGTCAGGTGACAGAGCAACGCCTTTCCTGGTCAGGTGACAGAGCAACGCCTTTCCTGGTCAGGTGACAGAGCAACGCCTTTCCTGGTCAGGTGACAGAGCAACGCCTTTCCTGGTCAGGTGACAGAGCAACGCCTTTCCTGGTCAGGTGACAGAGCAACAGCTTTCGTTCTGTCACTCATTCTCCTTTAAATGTGGGGGAAAACATCCGGTCCTATTGTTGATGTTTTGATGACAGGCAGCTAGACATAAAGCAGGTCCATCATTACTAAGCCCTTCAGTCATCTCTCTCTCCCCCTTTCGCCCCCTCCCTCTCCATCCATCGCAGCACTCTATTGGTCTTCACCTCATCCGCCCATTCCTGCTCATCACAGCATTACCATGGAGACACTGACATGCAGCTCATGGTTTTTTACTAACCCCACCCCCCCAGTTCACTCCTGATTCCGGGATTTCTGACATCCCTGACTTCAACCGGGAATTCAGAAAAATCTGGGTAAAGTTCCCAGAAAGTTTCTGGAATGTTGCAACATTCCTATTCTTATGTTTTTATATTTCTTATTGTTGTTGCATTGTCAAGAAAGGAGCCTGAAAGTAAACATTTAGTTGGATGATAGATAGATAGATGGATATCTATCTATACACATCTTATCTACACAATGTGTACCATGTACATACAACTAGTGAAACGTGTTGGTTTTCCCCATAGCATTATAACTCAAACATAAATACTGCCTTTTAGCCTACCAGTGATAAAGGAGCAATGTAACACCTTCCTAATCAAACTTTTCCTTGTTAAAACTGGGACTTTGCTCATTAGTTGCTGCATGGCCAAACCCCCCAAAATAACTTTTGTTATATGGGACAAATTGTTCATTCATCTTCTGCCGATCTACCATTCCAGTGTTTAATTGCTATATTGTAATTACTTCACCACCATGGCCTATTTATTTCCTTAACTTACCTCATTTGCACTCACTGTATATAGACTTTTTGTTTTCTTTTGTTCTACTGTATTATTGACTATGTTTTGTTTACTCCATGTGTAACTCTGTGTTGTTGTATGTGTCGAATTGCTACGCTTTATCTTGGCCAGGTCGCAGTTGCAAATGAGAACTTGTTCTCAACTAGCCTACCTGGTTAAATAAAGGTGTTCTCAACTAGCCTACCTGGTTAAATAAAGGTGTTCTCAACTAGCCTACCTGGTTAAATAAAGGTGAAATAAAAATAAATAAAAAAAGTCCTAAACCTGAGTGTTGACTTTACAAACATCTTATAGTTATGGATTGGGGGAGGGGAGAACTGCATTAGGCTTTATGCAATGTTGTCAACCAAGGAACCAAGACTAGATAGGTGGATGATTCTCTATTTAAAATCTGAAAGTTAAGTGAGATTCAAGGAACAGCTGAAATTCTATATTGAGTCATGATGCATTAATCTAATTGAACACGCGTTAGATTATCTAGCTGTAGTCCCCATGAGGATTCCACAGGTTTTTAGATGATACAGGCCTATATGTAACCTACAATCTGACAGAACCGCCAAAATGACCCTTGGTGCATTTCAATACTGGCTTCTAATGCAACTGTGAGCCTTTTATTTGGAATGATGATTCATATTATGCATTAGACCTTTTAGATTAAAGTTGAAACATTATAACAAATGTACACAGGGCAATGTTGCAGTTGATTCAGCTGGCTACTTCAGAGCGCTGATACTGTTTTTTTTATTTTTTTGTTCCATCCTGTGGCATCTCGTGCTACAGCATTTTTCCTCGAGCGATACCTTCCTTTACAACATTGTTGCAACACACATTCCATGCTACGTTCAAACCACATAGGTCAAGTTTCTACTAAAACGCAGCAACTATGTAACCATTAAAAGACAAGTAACGAAAAGTAACAGGCTATTTTTTTAAATGGGTGTTTCCGCACATTCCTGTCTGAAAAAAGGTTGGCTTTAACCCCATGATAACAAAGCTATAACACTAGCACCGTGTCGGTTGTGAACAGTGAGTGATAGGCTGAGTAGTGCTAGCCGCTTTGCACGTCCATAAACTTTTATGCTAAATAAACTTTATAAAGAAAGCTCAACCTCTGGAAAAACAGATACAAAATAGTCAACTTACCGAGCGATGTATGACACTAAAGAGCTTGAAGGAAAAATGTTCGCAGTCCGACTATCCTACAGAAGCGCAAACAGACGAAACAAAACGTCATCGCATCCACAATAGAACATCTTAAAGTTGACCGCTGCCGCGAGACTGTCGGAAAGGATGCAACAGGTTAATGTCCTCACGAAAACGTATTCGATCAAAAAATATATATATATCCGTTAAAGATCATGTGGTTAAAACCAACAAAACCCTGCGTTGAAAAATAATAATAATTTTAAACAGTCGTGGCGGGTTTGCCTGTCAATCCCCAGTTTGTTCGGCGAAGCCTAGTAACCATTACTGCTTATGAGCGTTTTCCTTCTCCAGTCCCCTCCCTTCTCCCGTCTAGCTGTGGCGGACTGGGAGTAACCAGACGCCATATTCACACTGTTCATTGGCTCTTTGCAGGGGGACCGTCTTCGTCATATAAGCATCTGAGACGTCTCTATAGTTACCCTCAACGGGGAGGAAAATACTGTACAGTAGGCTAAGGCTACTAATGTTGATATAGGTGTACCAGTACTCTTTTGGTCAAGTATAAAATCTGTCCAAGGTTTTCCATATGTGGTTTTCTAGGGATAGGGGGTAGCCATTCATTGTGGGTATTATTGAACAGTTTTATGCAGTATATTTGTACAAAGGTCTGAGTAATTAACAATAGCTGGACCCTTGAATCCAAGCATTTTGGCAGGTCAACAAATAGAAACAACTAAACAACAAACGTAAAGTAATAGTGCATTCAAACTCTCTCTCTCTCCACTCCAATGTCTGGCGAGGATATTATTCAGTGAGCCTACCACAGAGGCTGCTAGGAATGGGCTACCGTATACTTACAGTATCTCTCCCCACTCCTCCACACAAACGCACGATGTTCTCGCTTCTTTCTTTCTCTCTTGTTCTCTGTCTCTCACGCTCACTCTCATACACTTTCTCTCACTCGTTTTCTCACTTTTTAACAAACAATTATCAATCGTTGTAGTCCTATTGACACAATACGAGTGCTTTTGGGGGTCTATTTCGGCCATAGTTACTCGTGAGGAAAGTAGCACGTCATTTCACCACTTTCAGTGACTAACAAGAGAAGAATGAGGTTTCACACCACAAATGGCGGGGTATGAAGGGAAGAAATAGGCTCAACTCTGGTTCTGTTGTTTTTCTTAAGCCTCTACATTTCTCTTTCAGAAACATTATCCAGAGCAGCAGAAAGTGAGCTATTTCCAAGCAGACCACAAAATGTTTGTTTCAAGACATTTTTCTCCCACAAGATTTAAATCAGAGCACAGCAAATAGGCTAAGTGATTAAATACTGTACTGTACTGTGTTATGCTGTAATCCAACATAATCCACTTGTACTTTTACTTTTTCTTTATCTGCACTGTAAACTATTTGTAACTTTTGACCACAATATAGATGATGATTCAAGTTTTGTATTTTAATGAGAGAACATCATACCCACAAGGGATGGGAGCAGGCTAGGCTATTTTAAACCATACGTTGTTAGAACCTGTGGACCGAAGGAAAGCATTTGCCAGCAATGCCTGTAGACCAAGCTCATTAAACCTCTAATGACATGTATGATGGCAAATACAGGAGTAGGAGTGGAAGGAGAGAATATATCGTGGTACAGTCTATTGGTAATTTTTTTTTATTTTTTAGTTATTTAACCTTTATTTAACTGGGCAAGTCAGTTAAGAACATATTCTTAATTACAATGACGGCCTACCCCGACGTCGCTATGCCAATTGTGCGCCGCCCTATGGGAATCCCAATCACGGCTGGTTGTGATAAAGCCTGGATAATTGGTCATCTGGGATTCACAGATGTATCCTTTGACGAAACCATGCATTTTAATAAGTAACACAGAACTTTTACGAACTTCAATGTAAACTTTCAAAATATTATCAGAAGCATAAACCATATTGTATATGTATATGTACTCTATATGCCCTATATGTCAATCAAAATATCGACAACAACAAAAACATTTTTAACATTTCAGTTAAAAATAGCAGCTATGAGCACTGCCACATCAACTGTTTTGTTTGGAAATGTGATGCCATCTATCCATCCAGTCAGTCAGGAAGTAATTCAGCATCAAGCACTTCCTCAGTTTGCACTGGGCTGGCCGTTTCAAACTCATTATTTGCCATCTAGTGGTTTTTTAAATCACTGCAAGCAGGATGTGTTAACAGACTAAGTGCATATTCTGCTCAATGAGGCCAACTTCATTCACACATTGGGGAGGGGTATCTTTCAGGAATGTGTAAATTGTACAGATACAAACTCATATTAACTTATTACTATCGGATTTGTAACTGTGTGTGTGTTTGTTTATTTGTTATTCTCAGGTTAGCTCTGCCTTCCTGAGAATTTGGTCATGTCCTTTTGTGTTAATGACATTATTTCTTTCTTTTTTTAAAAATGTATTTCAGATTCAGATCTACTTTATTATCCCATCACGGGGAAATTAATTTGGTCATGTGCTTATTAAAAATACGGTACATAAAACACAAAAACACAGAAACTACAAAACATAATGAATTGAAAATGCCATGGCTACACATTTAAAGTGAAAGTGCAATGTGCTGTGTACTGGAGGGACCAACAGACTATATCTATTAAACAGCCTAATGGCTGTTGGAGTAAAAGAGTCCCCATATCTGTCTGTTTTCATTTGAAGAAGTCTCTTTCCTCTTGTCCAGCTGCTGCTGTGACTGAGTTTTGAGTGAAGGGAGGTGTGTCCTGTAAAAGGCTTTCAAGTTTTAGGAGGATGAGTTTTGAGTGAAGGAGGTGAGTACTGTCCTGTAAAATGCTTTCAAGTTTTAGGAGGATGAGTTTTGAGTGAAAGGGAGGTGAGTACTGTCCTGTAAAATGCTTTCAAGTTTTAGGAGGATGAGTTTTGAGTGAAAGGGGGGTGAGTACTGTCCTGTACTTTCACATTTTAGGAGGATGAGTTTTGAGTGAAGGAGGTGAGTACTGTCCTGTACTTTCACATTTTAGGAGGATGAGTTTTGAGTGAAAGGGGGGTGAGTACTGTCCTGTACTTTCACATTTTAGGAGGATGAGTTTACAGGTTGGAGGCTGATTCTTGATCTATACCAATTATCCTTCCCGCCGTCTTAATCACGCGCTGAAGCTTGACTTGGTCTTGCACTCGTATGTTTCCAAACACGCATATTAAGTCTAATCAAATCAAATTTGATTTGTCACATACATGTTGTGGGTGTAGCAAAATGCTTGTGGTTCTTGTTCCAACAATGCAGCAATATCTAACAATTTCACACCAAATACCTAATAAACACAGATCTAAGTAATGGAAGGGAATTAAGAATATACAGTTCGGAAGTTCACAAACCTTAGCCAAATACATTTAAACTCAGTTTTTAAACATTCCTGACATTTAATCCAAGTAAAACTCCCTGTCTTAGGTCAGTTAGGATCACCACTATATTTTAAGAATGTGAAATGTCAGAATAATAGTAGAGTGAATGATTTATTTCAGCTTTTATTTCTTTCATCACATACACACGCATTTGATAGCATTGCCTTGAACAATTTAACCTTGGGTCAAACATGTCAGGTGGCCTTCCACAAGCTTCCCACAATAAGTTGGGTGAATTTTGGCCCATTCTTCCTGACAGAGCTGGTGTAACTGAGTCAGGTTTGTAGGCCTCCTTGCTCACACACGCTCTTTCAATTCTGGCCACAAATTTTCCACAGGATTGAGGTCAGGGCTTTGTGATGGCCACTCCAATACCTTGACTTTGTTGTCCTTAAGCCATTTTTCCACAACTTTGGAAGTATGCTTGGAGTCATTGGACATCAGATTTGAGGACATTTCTCCAAAAAGTACAATCTTTGTCCCCATGTGCAGTTGCAAACCGTAGTCTGGATTTTTTATGGCGTTTTTTTAGCAGTGGCTTCTTCCTTGATGAGCCAATTTACAGTTTATGTACCTGTTTCCTCCAGCATCTTCACAAGGTCCTTTTGTTCTGGGATTGATTTTCACTTTTCGCATCAAAGTACGTTCATCTCTAGGACACAGAACGTATCTCCTTCCTGAGGGCTGCGTGGTCCCATGGTGTTTATACCTGTGTACTATTGTTTGTACAGATGAACATGGTACCTTCAGGCGTTTGGAAATTGCTCCCAAAGATGAACCAGACTTGTGGAAGTCTACCATTTTTTTCTGAGGTCTTGGCTGATTTCTTTTGTTTTTCCCATGATGTCAAGCAAAAAGGCACTGAGTTTGAAGGTAGGCCTTGATATACATCCACAGGTACACCTCCAATTGACTCAAATTATGTCAATTAGCCTATCAGAAGCTTCTAAAGCTATGACATCATTTTCTGGAATATTCCAAGCTGTTTAAAGGCACAGTCAACTTCGTGTATGTAAATGTCTGACCCACTGGAATTGTGACATAGTGAATTATAAGTGAAATAATCTGTCTGTAAACAATTATTGGAAAAAGTACTTGTGTCATGCACAAAATAGATGTCCTAACCGACTTTCCAAAAACTATAGTTTGTTAACAAGAATTTTGTGGAGTGGTTGAAAGACGAGTTTTAATGACTCCAAACTAAGTGTATGTAAACTTCCGACTTCAACTGTATAAATATATGGACGAGCATATCAGACCAATAGACAGCACGCTCGGCAGAGGTCTTGGCTGATTTTCTTTTGATTTTCCCAAGATGTCAAGCAAAGAGGCACTGAGTTTGAAGGTAGGCCTTGAAATACATCCACAGGTACACCTCAAATTGACTCAAATTACTATTTGCCTCATGACTCCTGCATGCTTTGTTGACTACGAACTTTCTTTACCCAACCATGGGACAGACTATATTTGTTCCCACACTCGGGACTCTGACTCGGTATTGGTTACACAGACATTTGGCCTCCTATCGTATTGTAACCATGACCAATCCAGATGTGTTGGTCATTACTGAGACATGGTTAAAGAAGAGTATTTTGAAAACGGATGTTAACCTTTCTGGTTATAACCTTTTTCGGCAAAACAGATCTTCCAAAGGTGGTGGAGTGGCAATCTTTACCTTCAGTGCTCGGTTGTCTCCACCAAGTCTCTCCCTAAACAATTTGATTTGCTGGTTTTAAGCATTACAACTTTCAAATAGCTCTTTGTTGACTGTTTCTGTGTGCTATCGTCCTCCATCCGCCATCCGCCTGTACCCTACTTGCCTTAATTTTAATCTCTCTCCTGGCCCCTTACACTGCGTCTGAATTTGTCTTGCTAGGTGACCTAAACTGGGACATGCTTAAACCACCTGACCAAGTCCTAAAGCAATGGGACTCCCTAAATCTTTCTCAGATTATCACCAATCCCACAAGGCGTGACTCCAAACACCCAGAAAAGGCTACTCTCCTTGATGTTATCCTCACAAATAATCCTGATAGGTATCAGTCTGGTGTTTTCTGTAATGACCTTAAGTGATCACTGTTTTACAGCCTGTGTTCGTAATGGCTGCTCAGTGAAACAACCTGTCCTTATTTGTTATAGACGCTTGCTAAAAAGCAAGCCTTCATGAACTGGCCTCTATAAAATGATATAGAATCAGCTTGATCCCCTATGTTGGACCTTCTTCTTTGACATTTTCAGTGGAGTGAAAGGCTCAGCACACGCACACTCAGGCTGACTGGCTCTCATTCAGGCAAATGAGAAATAAGTGCACTCAGGCTATCCGGAAGACCAAAGTTAGTTACTTTAAGAAGAAAGGGTCTAAACCACCTGACCCAGATGTTTTTTGGGGGTAAAGTTTCAGGAGCTCCTTTAGCACCTCGGACTCAGTGACTGCCTGCAGGAAGAAACTTTGTAGCGGGGTAGGGGGAAAAGAGGGAGGAGCATCGGGGATAGTCGCATTAGAATGGGTGGGAGATGAGGAAATATTGGACTGGCAAGGAGGCATGGCTGAGTCAAATAGGAATCCTGACTTAATGAAGTGGTAATTAAAGAGCTCAGCCATGTTCTTCTTGTCAGTACAACCACATCATCAACATTAAGGGACATGGGCAGCTGTGAGGAGGAGGGTTTATTCTTCAGGTCTTTAATGATGTTTTCCAGAACTTCTTGGGGTTAGACCCACAGAGAGAGAATTGCTTCTTTAAGGTTACTGCCCCTATTATCGCCAATCATATCTCTGACCTTTTTAACCGGTCTCTCCTCTCTGGGGAGGTTCCCATTGCTTGGAAGGCAGCCACGGTTCGACCTTTATTTAAAGGGGGAGATCAAGCTGATCCTAACTGTTACAGGTCTATTTCTATTTTGCCCTGTTTATCAAAAGTGTTGGAATAACTTGTCAATAATCAACTGATTGGTTTTCTTGATGTCTATAGTTTTCTCTCTGGTGTGCAATCTGGTTTCGGCTCAGGTTATGGATGTGTCACTGCAACCTTAAAGGTCCTCAATGATGTCACCATTGCCCTTGATTCTAAGCAATGTTGTGCTGCTATTTTTATTGACTTGGCCAAAGCTTTTGGCGCGGTAGACCATTCCATTCTTGTGGGCCGGCTAAGGAGTATTGATGTCTCCGAGGGGTCTTTGGCCTGGTTTGCTAACTACCTCTCTCAAAGAGTGCAGTGTATAAAATCAGGAAATCTGCTGTCTCAGCCACTGCCTGTCACCAAGGGAGTACCACAAGGGTCAATCCTAGGCCCCATGCTCTTCTAGGAAGCTCTCTCATCCATTTATATGCAGATGATAGTCTTATACTCAGCTGGCCCCTCCCCGGAATTTGTGTTAAATGCTTTAAACAAAGCTTTCTTAGTGCCCAACAAGCTTTCTCTGCCCTAAACCTTGCTCTGAACACCTCCAAAACAAAGGTTGTGGTTTGGTAAGAAGAATGCCCCTCTCCCCCAGGTGTGATTACTACCTCGAAGGGTTTAGAGCTTGAGGTTGCCACCTCATACAAGTATTTGGGAGTATGGCTAGATGGTACATTGTCCTTCTCTTAGCACATATCAAAGCTGCAGGCTAAAATTAAATCTAGACTTGGTTTCCTTTATTGTAATCGCTCCTCTTTCACCACAGCTGTCAAACTAACCCTGATTCAGATGACCATACTACCCATGCTAGATTGCGGAGACATAATTTATAGATCGGCAGGTAAGGTTGCTCTCGAGCGGCTAGATGTTCTTTACGATTCGGCCATCAGATTTGCCACCAATGCTCCTTATAGGACACATCACTGCATTCTATACTCCTCTGTAAACTCATCTCTGTATACCAGTCGCAAGACCCACTGGTTGATGCTTATTTATAAAACCCTCTTAGGACTCACTCCCCCTTATCTGAGATATCTACTGCAGCCCTCATCCTCCACATACAACACCTGTTCTGCCAGTCACATTCTGTTAAAGGTCCCCAAGCACCTGGGTGGCTCCTCTTTTCAGTTTGCTGCAGCTAGCGACTGGAACAAGCTGCAACAAACACTCAAACTGGACAGTTTCATCTCAATCTCTTCAATCATGGACACTCTTACTGACAGTTGTGGCTGCTTTGCGTGATGTATTGTTGTCTCTACCTTCTTGCCCTGTGTGCTGTTGTCTGTACCCAATAATGTTTGTACAATGATTTGTGTTGCTACCATGTTGTGTTGCTACCATGCTGTGTTGTCATGTGTTGCTACCATGCTGTGTTGTCATGTTGTGTTGCTACCATGCTGTGTTGCTACCATGTTGTGTTGCTACCATGCTGTTGTTATGCTGTGTTGTCATGTTGTGTTGCTACCATGCTGTGTTGTCATGTTGTGTTGCTACCATGTTGTGTTGCTACCATGCTGTGTTGTCATGTTGTGTTGCTACCATGTTGTGTTGCTACCATGCTGTGTTGTCATGTTGTGTTGCTACCATGCTGTGTTGTCATGTTGTGTTGCTACCATGCTGTGTTGTCATGTTGTGTTGCTACCATGCTGTGTTGTCATGTGTTGTTGCCTTGCAATGTTGTTGTCTTAGGTCTCTCTTTATGTAGTGTTGTGGTGTCTCTCTTGTTGTGATGTGTTTTGTCCTATATTTATATATTATTATTATTATTTTTTATCCCAGCCCGGTCCCCGCAGGAGGCCTTTTGCCTTTTGGTAGGCAGTCATTGTAAATAAGAATTTGTTCTTAACTGACTTGCCTAGTTAAATAAAGGTTAAAAAATCTAAAAATCTTAAAATCTATACAAAAATACATTAAAACGGTTCAGTTTGCGTAAAAAAATAAAAACACATCTTTAGCTTTGCACAGGCACAGTCATTGAATTTGAGCTGTGGCGTGTCGCCTACACTATGTTTGCATTCTTAAATGTTTATATAATCAAAAAAGGAAAGCTGTGTGTGTGTGTGTGGGCTGATGAGTGAGGCCTACTGATATGGCCATGCTCAGAGGGAGGAAGGTGCAGGATCAGAGAGAAAGGAAGAGAGAGAGAGAGGGGTTCGCTTTAGCCTTCTCTCCTCCATACCCACCCCTCCCATCCAGGCCCTTCTATGTGCTCCGGGCATTGACGTCACATTTGCTCCTTTCGGTTGCCATAGCAACTTATTTCCCTAAACCCCTTGTTTTTTTTCTTCTCCCTCCTCTTCTCTGGTAGGTCCACAATGGTTGTACAGCCAGCATCTTGCAACACAATGGTTGCAATACGGTGAACGGGGAGTGATTCAGCATTGCAATCTCGATTTCTAGGGTATTCTTCATCCATCGCTGGGTTTTTCTTTCTTTCTAGTTATCTCCATCTTCACGTGTATTATTCTGTGCGTGTAAAAGTCGTTAAATGTCTCCCGTCGGAATGTTTTGAACAGAACTGTCACCGGACTAGGATCGTCGTCAGCTGGCACGGAATGGTAGGTCTGCGCGGTGTGGTGCGGGAACGATGCGGTGGAACTGTGATATTAATGCAGCGGGAACTGCTGAAGGGTGGGGTGATGAATATTGATCTGCTACGAAGGTTAACTAAATGCTTTCCGCTTTGGAACGCGACAGCGACAATAACAAACTTTTTTGATTTGACTCTGTTGTCCTGCTATATTATACATCGGTGGGTAGTAGTGTGATGGAAGTGATACAAATGCGTTGATTTGATAGGATATCGTTTTGATGCAGGACAAAAGGTTGTTTTCCGCTAGTGCACAAATGCTTGCTGTGTTTTCTTTATGTATCAGCAGTCGATTATATAATGGCAACAATGTTGCAACATCAATGAATATGGCCACACAGGAATGAATGGCAGTCTATTATTTAGAGTTTATAAGGCTATTTCAGCCATATGTTCTATGTGGTTTGATCATATTCAATATTATTTTGACAATCTTGTTGGATAATACACCGTGCCTGAATGAAGTCACTTCACCTGTCCTCGTAACGTGGCCATTAATTACAGGACACCGATAGAATGCGTCATATTCAACTGTCATGCATGGGCATGACAGAGGAACACTAGGTGCAAATAATTCTACTTATTTGACATTGCTTCTTTAGATCGTATCAAGACCTACAATGAAGTTGAATTAGATGTTATCAACTTGAACGGTGGACCGTTCACCCTGAGCTTTGTACATGGCCATGTATTCCAACCCATTCTCTGACGTCATTTGCACCTTGTGCACATAGCCTATGTGTGTGTGGACAATGGACTCCCATTTCCTATAGAATGCATTTGCATCAAAACCATCTCAATTATAAAGTGCACATTGACTCATTTGTATTGAAGAGTAAATTGATTCATCTAGAAAGATCATGAATGAATGGACATATCATTGCACAGTGATCATGAGATGTGTCGGAGGCTGTGCCTTACTGTATATGATAA